>NC_059219.1:13939384-13956884 GCF_020615455.1 Coregonus clupeaformis
CATACTGATGATATAATAGACACAGGGAACCGAGGGGACAGTGGGAATGTACATACAGCATATTCTGGTTGCTCCAATGTGACACTCATCCGATCTCCCGTCTCATCATTTTCTCACATTTTATGGTAATCCCTGAGGTCGCTGGACATCCTGTAGCAGTACATCTTATGGTGACACTGAGCCCTATCCACCCAAGCATACATACAAGTTGATCAATCAGTCAATCATTCAATTGACCAATCAAAATGTATTTATATTGCATTTGTCATAAAGTGCTTAGTATTTATTCCCACTGCTCGTTGACCATTTTCAGTGTTGGTTGGTTATGCACCGTGCAGCACTGTAGCCTACAAGCCTAGTCAATTCCTGCTAGTGTAACAAGACATGGGCAATGAAACATCAACTCCTTATAAAAACATTCTCCCTATTTGACCATGTTTCCTTGTTCTCTCTGTCAGGCTGCAGCTCAGGAACTGGACGAGCTATGTTTCCTCTCAGCCCAGTCCATGTCCACCCTGGAGACCTCTGACCACTTCCAGATGGTCAAGCTGCTGGGAGAGGGATCCTACGGCAAGGTCATGCTGGCCGTCCACAAGAAGAGAGGTAAGTAAAGCACCAGAGGTCACTGTAGTGGTCCCTAACCCTGGTCATGGAGAGTTATGGGGTGGGCAGGCGTTATAAATTATGCCATCCTGTATTATACTTATGCTAAAACATTTATTATATTCTACTGAGCCATTTACTTTATGTTCATATTCTTATCTTTTATTATTTCTCATTGTTGTTGCATTGTCGAGAATGAACCTGCCAGTAAGCATTTTGTTGAACGTGTATATCATGTGTATCTTGTACATCCAACTAATAAAACTTGAAACTTGTTCTAGTGAAATATGGGTCTGAAGGGGCTAGGGTTACAGTTCAGAGGATAAAACTACACGTGAACAGTGGGTGGTTTATTTGTCCAACGTGAGGGTAGAGGTGTCTTTATATAGTGTCAACTTAACCTTTAGCATGAGTGTTGCTGTTATGAAGTGCTTTACTACATTCTTGGGGATACGGCTGCTGTAGGGTGTCCTCAGGGGAGAACGACTGCCCCTTCTCATTGAAGCCAAGCAGGGTTGGATAGGTTACTTTCTAAATGTAATACGTAACAGTTACTAATTACCTGTCCAAAATTGTAATCAGTAACTTTTGGATTACCCAAACTCAGTTATCTGATTACTTTCCCCTTTAGAGGCGTTAAAAGAAGACAAAAACTATCCTTCAAACATATTTGGAGTGTCATCATAGAGGTCTCTGACTTGTGGTCAGACTCGCTCAGGTGGAACAAACTTAAACTTAAGCCTTTTTTCAATGCTGAATTGAATGTCATTGACAAAACAGAAAGCTGTCATTAAGTATTTTTTCGCAAGCATCCTTTCTGAATTTAAAAGTAATCCAAGAAGTAATCATGTAGTTTTTCAAAAGTATCTATAATCTGATTAGAATATTTATTAGTTACAGTTTTTTGTAATCAGATTACATGTAATCAGTTACTCTCCAACCCTGAAACCACAGAAGTTCAAGGCCGACCGCAGTACTGCAGGCATTGTTAGCAAAAAATGGGATCCCCCATTATAGTGAATGGAAAAATTTAAATCTTTGTGGTGAATCTTTGTGTAAATAAAACAACTTTCGAAGACAATCGTGGTACCAAATATTGCTTCTAATATGTCCTTGAACAGATTATTTTTTAATCGCACACAGAAGACGCTATAGGGTTATATAATTTAGTTACTAACGGCAGCCTGCAGTACCCCGGTTGGCCTTCAACTTGAGTTACTACATGAGAGGAGGCAGCACTGAGCTAGCCTGCAACGTCACTTCCTGAAGTAGCTCAAACTGCGCATGAGATGCCATCTTATCCGACTTCATTTGGCTTCAATGCGCTATTGAGTCTTCACATAGGAATGAATGCTGTCACGTGATCGATGGCTTTGTCCATTCATAAACAGACATTGGCTGTCCTCTATCTAAACCCCAGGGAATAGGGAGGTAATTTAGATATCCCCGGTGCTATATGGAATCTGCCAGGATGTTTTCATGTGTGTTTCACAGTGTTGACAACATTATTTACTCTATAATTTATCTATTTATGTTTTGGTGCAGTATTTGGTTAGATTTGAATGTATTTATCTTCCTTTCCATCAGGCACTCCCATGGCTCTGAAGTTCTTCCCCCGTCAGTCCACATCCCTCTTCGCTTTCCTGCGTGAATACAACCTCTCCCTCTCTTATTGCACTCATCCCTCTCTCACCCGGGCCCTGGGCATCTTCTTCTCCACCCCCTGCTACTACGTCTTCGCCCAGCAGGCTGGTCTCTATGGAGACCTCTACAGTGTCATCGTGTCAGAGGTCAGTTAGAATCATAAATCTGTTAACAGACTCTGAGTCAGTCATACATGAGAGGGTTTTCATTTAAATGTCAAAGCACTAAAAATAAGTGCACAACACAGACCCAGTATTGCAATTCCTCCAAGGTCTGCCACCACCTCTACTGCCCCATATTGCCCTGGTCCCAGTTGCCCTCTTCCCTCTGTCAGTGAGTACATGATAAAGACTTCAATGGAATCCCTCCTGTGGCTTCCACCTCGTCCCCTCTAGTGTCTCTTTGATTGTGTCGGTCGCTGCCAGTAACCTACAGTTTATACTCTATTTCTCTAAGTGGATAATAAGCTTGCATCATCTTCAAGACCCTGGTGCTTGCCTACGGAGTAGCAAGGGGAACTGCCTCTCCTTACCTTCAGGCTATGTTCAAACCCTACATCCCAACCCGACCACTACGTTTTCTGCCACCTCTGGTCTCTTGGCCTCCCACCCCTACACGAGGGCAGCTCCCACTCAGCCCAGGCCAAGCTCTTCTCTGTCCTGGAAGCCCAATGGTGGAACAAGCTTCCCCCTAAAGTCAGGACAGTGGAGTGCCTGCCTATCTTTTGAAAACATCTGAAACCCTACCTCTTTGAAGAGTATCTTAAATAACTCTCACAGTGCTCTTTTTGTGTGACCTATCTAGTAAACTAAACCTAGCAGCGGCCTATGTTAAACCATGACCCAAAAGGAATCCAGGCCATACCATTTATGAAACAATGATATACAGTATAATGTTGTTTCTCTTTTTCCCTCTATCTCTCTCTCTCTGTCTCCAGGTGGGTGTAGATGAAGAGTGTGTCCAGAGGGTGATGTCTCAGCTGAGTGGTGCTGTCTCACACCTCCACTCCCTGGGCTTCGTCCACCGTGACATCAAACCAGAGAACATCTTCCTGTGTGACCGCACCTGTCGCTGGGTCAAACTGGGTGACTTCGGCCTGGCCCGCCCCACCGGCTGCACTGTCCGAGCTGTCTGGTACGACTCGCCCTTCTGCACGCCCGAGGTGGAGCAGGCCAAGGAGTCAGAGAAAGTGAGGGAGCAGAGAGAGGAGGATGGAGAGGAAGAGGAGAACATTTGGATCACAGTGGAGACCACTATAGACAGCTGGGCCCTGGGGGTGCTGGTCTACTGCCTGCTGACGGGATGCTTTCCCTGGGAAGAGACCACCCACGACGACCCCGCCTACCGGAGGTACAAGGAGTGGTACGACCGCGAGACGGAGAGGGAGGAAAGGAGCGAGGGACTGAGAGGGGAGGAGGAAGTAATTTGGTGCGAAGGTGAAAGGGAAAAGGACAATACCCTGAGCCTGGAGGAGAATCAGAAGTCGAACCCTGTGCCCCCACATTTTCAATGCTTCAGCCCACTGCTGATGTCTCTTTTCAGGGAGCTGCTTAACCCGCAGGCCAGGCTTCGAGGAGGCCCTGATGAGATCCTCAGCTACCTGGGGGGGCCCTGGTTGATGGAGACAGAGAGAGAGGAGAAGAGGAAAGCAAAGGAGGTAGAGAAGAAGGCCAGGAAAATAAGAGAGGCAGGAGCAGTGGAGGAAGTGCGGGAGAGGGAAGGAAGAGGGGAGAGATAAAGTGTTATATACTAGACAGGTTCGAGAATTTTTAAGATGTACTGTACATTTTCAAAGAGAATATTTGCTTCATAGAGTTTGATATTATGAATATATTGCTGAACATTTCTTACTCTGTATTGATAGAATTGAGACTACTGTATTTTGATATTGCTGTATGTTTTTCCTTGTAATAGTAATTCTAAGGTGTAATGCAACTTAATATTATGTGTGTGTGAGCGTGCATGTGCCGTGCCTGCCTGTGTATGTGCGTGCTTGAGCATGATCGTGAGCGTGCATGTGCGTCCATGTGTGCTTAGGGGTAGCTAGCCTCTTAAGAGAATAAATGAACTAGTGCTCCTTCAACACACAGGCTGTATTATAATGATCACTCTATGACACTTTATGTTGTAAAAACATCTGAATAAACCAGTTTGTATTTATATACATGTCTTACTTCTCTATGTATGTCTAATACACTTTTTATTGTATTCTTTTTAAATAATACATTTTCCAATATGCAAACCTAGGGATTTTGTCCAATAGAAAAGGAATGTCAGCAAAACATCTAGATTAGTCACAAGAGTCCCCGGCTCCACGAGGGGACTAAATCATGACGTTAGTGATCTTAAACTCGGAAAGTCGGAGCTCTAGAAAGAGTCTCGAGTTCCCGAGTTGGAATTCCAAGTTGGATGACGGTTCAAAACGATTTTTCCCAGTTGGAGCTTGATTGTTTCCGAGTTCCGACTTCCCAGTTGTTTTGAACGCAGCAATAATCCCCACTGATACTTATCAAGGTAGTGTAGTGGAGGTATACATCGTATCAATTAATAGGGCTGATGAAACAGATGGGAATGTTTAGCTTGAAATGTTGATAAACTATTATTTCTTCACATTTTAGGCGCAGTAATGTACACATAGCAGAAGGCCTAGCCGTGAAGGTTCCAAAATGCAATTTGCGGGAAACACCGTTCTAAAATGTGCACTGCACATGCAAGCGGTTTCATGGACAGAGATGGAAATATCCGTTAGAAAGAGGGGGGGATTTAAACATGCAACAACTATCATGGGTTGCTAATATGATTAGGATAATGCCGTTGGCCTCAAGGCAATGAAAGAAAGTTGAAAGAAAACCAATAAAACAGAATACACATGAGTAAATCTTTATGAAAATAATTGCCTCCACGTTTCTATGGTGGGATTTTGGCTCTAGGCTATTTTGAAGCAAGGTAAGACATGCCTCATAATATGAAGTAAAACGTCCAGGTTTCAAACAATGAAGGAACAGGAAAAATATAGCGATGCTAATGATGGTAGATGGAAAGGCTTTCCCAAAAACCGTCTCTATTAAACGTTAACTAGCTACAAAGTGTAGTTAATTTATTTTGCAAATTCCATCGCATGTGCTACAGAAACACCACAAACAATAGTGCTAGGTGCCTGCACACTTGAATTAAAGGGTAATTTTTTCCAGACCTCAAAAGTGGTCCCCTGATGTGGTTTAAGCATTGTTATGGCCTTAGAACATACAATTTTGTTGTTTTTCTGTAAAAAAAAAAAGTGTGACTTTGAGAACGAAAACTTGAACAAATTTGGGAAAATCTGAAACCTATGAATTTCTGACTCAGTTGATCTGTTTCAATAGTAGGCCTACTATTAGCCTACTGCACAGTACAGCTTGGGTTGGTCTGACTGTGAAAGACCAATATGGGATGTATCATGTTAGGTCATTCAGAGTGTATGTCACTGTTTCTCATATAATTTTTCACACAGGACGCTTTACCTTCGCCTGGCAGGCCGTTTGGATTTGACCCACTTCTCCAGGCACCACTACACCACTGCTCCGATTGGGAAAAATCGATTTGAATGGTCATCCAACTTGGAATTCCACCTCGGGAACTACAGTGCATTCGGAAAGTATTCAGACCCCTTGACTTTTTCCACATTTTCTTATGTTACAGCCTTATTCTAAAATGGATTAAATTGTTTTCCCCCCTCATCAATCTACACATAATGACAAAGCAAAAACAGTTTTTGAGAAATTTTTGTAAATGTATTAAAAATAAAAAACAGAAATATCACATTTACATAAGTATTCAGACCCTTTACTCAGTACTTTGTTGAAGCACAATTGGCAGCGATTACAGCCTCAAGTCTTCTTGGGTATGACGCTACAAGCTTGGCAGACCTGTATTTGGGGAGTTTCTCCCATTCTTCTCTGCAGATCCTCTCAAGCTCTGTCAGGTTGGATGGGGAGCGTCGCTGCACAGCTATTTTCAGGTCTCTCCAGAGATGTTAGATCGGGTTAAAGTCTGGGCTCTGGCTGGGCCACTCAAGGACATTCAGGGACTTGTCCCGAAGCCACTCCTGCGTTGTCTTGGCTGTGTGCTTAGGGTCGTTGTCCTGTTGGAAGGTGAACCTTCACCCCAGTCTGAGGTCCTGAGCGCTCTGGAGAAGGTTTTCATCAAGGATCTCTCTTTACTTTGTTCTGTTGATCTTTCCCTTGATACTGACTAGTCTCCCAGTCCCTGCCGCTGAAAAACATCCCCACAGCATGATGCTGGCACTACCATGCTTCACCGTAGGGATGGTGCCAGGTTTCCTCCAGACGTGACAAATGCCATTCAGGCCAAAGAGTTCAATCTTGGTTTCATCAGACCAGAGAATCTTGTTTCTCATGGTGTGAGAGTCCTTTAGGTGCCTTTTGGCAAACTCCAAGTGGGCTGTCATGTGCCTTTTACTGAGGAGTGGCTTCCGTCTACCGTAAAGGCCTGATTGGTGGAGTGCTGCAGAGATGGTTGTCCTTCTGGAAGGTTCTCCCATCTCCACAGAGGAACTGTGGAGCTCTGTCAGAGTGACGATCGGGTTCTTGGTCACCTCACCTCCCTGACCAAGGCCCTTCTCCACCGATTGCTCAGTTTGGCCGGGCGTCCAGCTCTAGGAAGAGTCTTGGTGGTTCCAAACTTCTTCCATTTAAGAATGATGGAGGCCACTGTGTTCTTGGGGACCTTCAATGCTGCAGAAATTTTTTGGTACCCTTCCCCAGATCTGTGCCATGACACAATCCTGTCTCGGAGCGCTACGGACAATTTCTTCGACCTCATGGCTTGTGGGACCTTATATAGACAGGTGTGTGCCTTTCCAAATCATGTCCAATCAATTTAATTTACCACAATCAAGTTGTAGAAACATCTCAAGGATGATCAATGGAAACAGGATGGACATGAGCTCAATTTCGAGTCTCATAGCAAAGGGTCTGAATAGTTAGGTAAATAAGGTATTTCCCCCCAAAATTATTTGATACATTTGCAAAATTTTCTAAAAGCCTATTTCACTATGTCATTATTGGGTATTGTGTGTAGATTGATGAGGATTTTCTTTATTTAATCCATTTTAGAATAAGGCTGTAACGTAACAAAATGTGGAAAAAGTCAAGGGGTCTGAATACTTTCCGAATGCACTGTATACCTGGCCAGCGTGCCAAGAATAGGTGTGGCCAAATGTATTTAAGTGCCTATTTGGGGATGTTGTAGTTAGTTCACTTTTGGGTAACTCAAGGGGAGGCTGTATCTGAGCCTGGTAGACCCCACCTGTGCTTTATTGGTTAAGACAGGTTTTACCTGATGAGAGGCTTTTTCTTTTGGATGCTGACATTTTGAAGTCAGAACTTTGTATATACACTGAGTGTACAAAACATTAGGAACACCTTCCTAGGATTGAGTTGCCCTCACTTATGCCCTCAGAACAGCCTCAATTCGTTGGGGCATGGACTCCACAAGGTGTCAAAAGCGTTCCACAGGGATGCTGGCCCGTGTTGATGCCAATGCTTCCCACAGTTGTGTTAAGTTGGTTGGATGTCCTTTGGGTGGTGGACCATTCTTGATACACACGGGAAACTGTTGAGCTTGAAAAACCCAGCAGTGTTGCAGTTCTTGTGTCACGAGTTGCTAAGCCAGAACCCAGAAGCAGACCAGGACAAGGTAAGTTGAAACGAAGGTGAGTGTTTATTACAAATTCAAGAGTGATGCTGAATAATCCGGGAACAGAGGCGGGCGGCGTTGATTAGTTGTTGGGGTGCAGTGGTTGATCCCATCCTGGAGTGGCAGCCGCCGACCACCAGGCAGAGGTTGGATGAAGGTTCCGGACGGGTGACTGCAGATGGAACAAAACCCGGGGGGTAAGTAAGCAACAAACCAAACGGGTGCAAAAACAACAAAACTAACGCTAGGCTCAAAGACTGATACTCTGGTAAACCTACTGTTCATGGCTAACGCATCCGGCAGGGACTGGATGTTAGGCCAGAGCCTAAGAAGGGTGATGATCAGGACCAGGTGTGCAGATTGCTGATGGGATGCAGGTGCGGAAATCAAGAGAGCTCCCCGGAGCGTTCCCCGAACCCTCGGGAAACTGGAGATCACGAACAGAAAAACTAGTCACCAGACAGGACCCGACTCAGACTGCCGGGATCGTTACAGTACCCCCTCCGACTAAACGCCACCGGGCGGACTCCCGGAGCGCCAGGATGGAGGCGGTGAAGTCACTGATGAGGTCAGCATCTAGGACCTGTCGCCGCGGAATCCAACTCCTCTCTTCAGGACCATACCCCTCCCAGTCCACGAGATACTGGAAACCCCGGCCCGCCGTCTGGAATCCATGATGCGACGCACCGTGTAGGCAGGACCACCTCCGATCATCCGAGGAGGAGGAGGAGGAGGCGGAGGAGGCAACAGAGGACTGAGGAAGACAGGCTTGAGGCAGGAGACATGAAAGGTGGGATGGACTCTGAGCGTCCTCGGTAGTTTGAGTCGAACTGCCACTGGATTGATCACCTTCTCCACCACAAACGGACCAATGAACTTCGGTAACAACTTCCTAGACTCAGTCCGTAACGGAAGATCCCGTGTGGCCAACCAAACCCCTATCTCCGATGGTATAGGTGGGAGCGGGGATCCGGCGACGATTCGCCTGGAGCTGATACGGTCCGAAACTCTAAGGAGTGCCTTTCTGGCCCGATGCCAGGTCCGGTGGCAACGACGTGATATGGGCCTGAACAGAAGGCACTGAGAGCTCCTTCTCCTGAGAAGGGAACAGGGGAGGTTGGTAGCCATACAGGCACTGGAAGGGAGACATCCCAGTGGCAGATGTAGGGAGAGTATTGTGGGCATACTCAACCCAAGGCAACTGAGAGACCCAGGAGGTGGGGTTGGAAGAGACCAGACAGCGTAGCGTGGATTCCATCTTCTGGTTGGCTCTCTCCGCCTGACCATTGGATTGGGGGTGAAAACCAGATGTGAGACTGACTGTAGCTCCAATGGCCAAACAGAAGGACTTCCAGACAGCAGAGGTAAACTGAGGGCCACGGTCGGAAACGATATCACTGGGCAAACCGTGGACCCTGAAAACCTCCCTAACCAGGATCTCGGACGTCTCCGAGGCAGAGGGAAGCTTGGCAATTGGCACAAAGTGGGCGAACTTGCTGAATCTGTCCACGATAGTCAGAACGACCGTGTTCCCCTCAGAAGCGGGCAACCCAGTGACGAAGTCCAGGGCCAGATGCGACCATGGTCGCCGGGGAATAGGAAGGGGGTGAAGTAGTCCAGAGCTGGGCCGATTGGTACTCTTATTCTGCGCACACACTGGACAGGCAGCAACAAAACCCCGAGTATCCTCGGCCATGGCAGGCCACCAAAAACGTCTGCGAAGAAACGCCATTGTCCGAGAAGCCACGCCAGGGTGACAAGCCATCTTGCTGGCGTGGGACCATTTGAGGACAGCAGGACGAACCGACTCAGGCACAAACAACCGACCGGGTGGGCCGTTACCGGGCCCGGGCTGAGTCCGAAGGGGCCGCCAGCACCTCCTCCTCAATCTTCCACATAACTGCTCCCACGACGCAGTTCCGGGGGAGAATTGTCTCGGTCTTGGACCCATCTCTCCTCCGTCTTGGAGAACATCCGGGACAAGGCGTCCGCCTTGCCGTTCTTAGATCCAGGTCGGAACGTCAGGGAAAACTTGAATCGTCCGAAAAACAACGCCCACCTGGCCTGACGGGAGTTGAGACGTTTAGCCGATTGCACGTAAGCAAGATTCTTGTGGTCAGTCCAGACAATAAACGGTTGCTCCGCCCCTCCAACCAGTGGCGCCACTCCTCCAAGGCAAGTTTCACCGCGAGAAGCTCCCGGTTACCCACATCGTAATTCCTCTCCGCAGGCGAAAGGCGACGAGAGTAGTAGGCGCAGGGATGGAGTTTACTGTCCGTGGAGCATCGCTGCGACAGGATGGCGCCAACTCCCACATCAGACGCGTCCACTTCAACGCGAACTGACGGGCCGTGTCCGGTTGAGAGAGAATCGGTGCGTTGGTGAATCGCCTCTTCAAATCCAGAAACGCTCGATCCGCCTCCGGATTCCACTTGAAGGTCCTGATACTGGAAGTCAAGGCAGTTAACGGAGCGGCCACACGGCTGTAATCCCGGATGAATCTGCGGTAGAAATTCGCAAACCCCCAAAAATCTCTGGAGCTGCAATCTCGTACCGGGCTGGGCCCATTCCAGAACCGCTCTAACCTTCTCCTGGTCCATCCTAATCTCTCCCCTGGAGATGATGTACCCGAGAAAGGATGTCGTGTGGGCGTGAAACTCGCACTTCTCGGCCTTCACGAACAGGCGATTCTCCAACAATCGCTGCAGAACCTGCCGGACATGCTGGACGTGGTCGGAAGGTTCCTTCGAGAAGATCAGGAATGTCATCCAGGTAAACAAACACAAAGAGACCGATCATATCTCTCAGGACGTCGTTCACCATACTCTGGAATACCGCTGGGGCATTGGTCAGTCCAAACGGCATCACCTGATACTCGAAGTGACCCATCGGTGTATTGAAACCCGTCAACCACTCGTCCCCCTCTCTGATCCGGGACCATGTGATACGCATTGCGTAGGTCTAGCTTGGTGAACACCGTAGCACCCTGTAAGGAGTCGAAGGCAGAACTCATCAAGGGCAGGGGATACTTGTTCTTGACCGTGATGTCATTCAACCCCCGATAATCAATACACGGTCGAAGAGAGCCATCCTTCTTACCCACAAAGAAGAATCCTGCCCCCAGGGGTGATGACGAGGGACGAACGAGACCAGCAGCTAGGGGACTCCTTGATGTAGGTCTCCAAAGCCTCACGTTCAGGTCGGGAGATACTGTATAACCTTCCCTTGGGGTAGACAGCTCCAGGGAACAGGTTGATGGCACAATCATATGGTCGGTGGGGGAGGGGAGTGACAGAGCCTTCTGCTTACTGAAAACTTCCCCCAAATCGTGATATGTCTCGGGAACCAGGGACAAATCTGGGGGTTTAGCCTCAATCACCTGACTGGGAACCGAATGGGGGCAGGCAGTCTTGAGACAGTTAGCATGACAATCAAGGCTCCAACTCGTTACCTTGCCCGTCACCCAATCGAACGTGGGATTGTGTTCCTTCAGCCAGGGGTATCCAAGGACCAGAGGAACATGGGAAGACGGCAGAATGAAGAATGAAATCATCTCAGAATGATTCCCCGACAACCGCATCTTAACCGGTTCAGTCCTCATCGTGATACGTGCCAGACTACTGCCGTTCAGAGTGGTCGCCTCAATGGCTTCCGGCAATTGCTCCTTGGAAAGCCCCAGCTGTTCCACCAACTTCGGCATCAAGAAAGCTTCCATCGGCACCTGAATCGATAAAAGGCGTTAATCGCTAAGCTCTGATTCCTGTTCACAAGGGTAGCCGGGAAACGGGGTCTGACAGAGGTACTGAGAGGTTGAAACTGGCTCGCTAAAAGTCCTCCCAACTTTAGCGAGCCGGGCAGTTTGACGCCCGGGAACAAGTGGAGATGTAATGTCCCGAGCTACCACAGTAGAGGCAGCAGTTGGTCTTACGTCTATGTTGACGCTCCTCCTTGGTTAACCCGTGCCGCCCCACTTGCATGGGTTCAGAATCGGGAGAGAGGACCTCTCCACTAATCCTTTGTGGTGGAGAATGATCGACGTGTTCTGGTCCACCACCCGACCCGACTGGGAACTGAGAAGCTGATCGATTGGACGGACCCCATTGCTTCTCCCTCCTTCGCTCTCGGACTCGATTATCCACCCGAATAGACAAGGCTACCAAGCTGTCCAGGTCACTAGGCTCCGGATAGGAGATCAACTCATCCTTGAGCTGCTCCGACAGACCCTGGTAAAAGGCCGCTTGCAGAGACTCCTCGTTCCACCCACTCTCCACAGCCAACGTCTTGAACTCGATCACGAAGTCGGCCCACGCTACGAGTTCCTTGGTGAAGCGAAAACAGGCGCCTAGCTGCGTCCCTTCCCTCGGACGGAATGGTCGAAGAGCTTCCTCATCTCGGCCGTGAACCCCTGGTATGACGCCATGCAGGGGTCTTGTCGTTCCCAAACGGCTGAAGCCCACTCCAGCGCTCGACCACGCAGCAACGCAATCACAAAGGCTATCCTAGCCTTGTCTGTGGCATAAGAGTAGGGCTGTAGATCGAACACTAATCCACACTGCATAAGGAAGGAACGGCATCTTCCCAGCTCCCCTCATATCTATCCGGCGCCGGAACCTTGGGCTCACGGAAGGACACAGCTCCAGAAGCGGCAGGCGAGATGGGTGAAACCGGTAGTGGATCCTCCACCGGAAACTTGCGTTGGTTCTGGACCTCCGTCAGACCGGTAGAAAGGTTCCGAACTGACAACGCGATCTCCTGTAGTACCGTGCTATGATGGCCCAACATCTTCTCCTGATGGGTAATGGCATGGCGTAACAGAGTCCAGGTCCGCTGGGTGGGATCGTTCTGTCACGAGTTGCTAAGCCAGAACCCAGAAGCAGACCAGGACAAGGTAAGTTGAAACGAAGGTGAGTGTTTATTACAAATTCAAGAGTGATGCTGAATAATCCGGGGAACAGAGCGGGCGGCGTTGATTAGTTGTTGGGGGTGCAGTGGTTGATCCCATCCTGGGTCGGCAGCCGCCGACCACCAGGCAGAGGTTGGATGAAGGTTCCGGACGGGTGACTGCAGATGGAACAAAAGCGGGGGTAAGTAAGCAACAAACCAAACGGTGCAAAAACAACAAAACTAACGCTAGGCTCAAAGACTGATACTCTGGTAAACCTACTGTTCATGGCTAACGATCCGGCAGGGACTGGATGTTAGGCCAGAGCCTAAGAAGGGTGATGATCAGGACCAGGTGTGCAGATTGCTGATGGGATGCAGGTGCGGAAATCAAGAGAGCTCCCCGGAGCGTTCCCGAACCCTCGGGAAACTGGAGATCACGAACAGAAAAACTAGTCACCAGACAGGACCCGACTCAGACTGCCGGGATCGTTACATCTTGACACACTCAAACCGGTGCGCCTGGCATCTACTACCATACCTTGTTCAAAGGCACTTAAATCTTTTGTCTTGCCCATTCACCCTCTGAATGGCACACATACACAATCCATGTCTCAATTGTCTCAAGGCTTAAAAGTCCTTCTTTAACCCGTCTCCTCCCCTTCATCTACATGATTAAAGTGTATTTAACAAGTGACATCAATAAAGGATCATAGCTTTCACCTGGATGCACCTGGTCGCTCTATGTCATGGAAAGAGAAGGTGTTCCTAATGTTGTTGTTTTTTACAGATAAACTAATATTGTTAATGTTAACAGTGAAAAGAACTGGGACAGGAATCGATCCCTGTGGGACACCCTTTGTTATGTCCAGAAAACCTGATTTAACACCATCAGTAAATACACACTGTTCTGTCCTTTAAATACATTTCCAACCAGGTACACGCAGCCTGGTCCAGGCCAATTGATGAAAGCCTCTGAATAAGTAATGAGTGATCCACTGTGTCGAAGGCTTTAGACAGGTCAATAAAAAGGGCCACATAGTGTTTCTTCTTATCCAAACAATCAAGAACATCAGTTCAATCATTTGAAAATAAATTAGATGACCTAAGATTACGGTTATCCTACCAACGGGACATTAAAAACTGTAATATCTTATGTTTCACCGAGTCATGGCTGAACGACGACATGGACAACATACAGCTGACGGGATATACTCTACATCGGCAGGATAGAACGGCGGACTCCGGTAAGACAAGGGGTGGTGGTCTGTGTATATTTGTAAACAACAGCTTGTGCACAAAATCAAATACTAAGGAAGTCTCAAGGTTTTGCTCGCCTGAGGTAGAGTATATTATGATAAGCTGTAGACCACACTATCTACCACTATCTATTTTTCATAGCTGTCTATTTACCACCACAAACCAATGCTGGCATTAAGATTGCACTCACTGAGCTGTATAAGGCCATAAGTAAACAGGAAAACGCTCATCCAGAGGCAGCGCTCCTAGTGGCCGGGGACTTTAATGCAGGGAAACTTAAATCCGTTCGACTTAATTTCTACCAGCATGTTAAATGTGCAACCAGAGGGAAAAAAACTCTAGACCACCTTTACTCCACACACAGAGACGCATACAAAGCTCTCCCTCGCCCTCCATTTGGCAAATCTGACCATAACTATATCCTCCCGATTCCTGCTTATAAGCAAAAACTAAAGCAGGAAGCACCAGTGACTCGGTTAATAAAAAAGTGGTCAGATGACGCAGATGCTAAGCTACAGGACTGTTTTGCTAGCACAGACTGGAACATGTTCCGGGATTCTTCAGATAGCATTGAGGAGTACACCACATCAGTCACTGGCTTCATCAATAAGTGCATCGATGACGTCATCCCCACAGTGACTGTACGTACATACCCCAACCAGAAGCCATGGATTACAGGCAACATCCGCACTGAGCTAAAGGGTAGAGCTGCCGCTTTCAAGGAGCGGGACTCTAACCCGGACACTTATAAGAAATCCCGCTATGCCCTCCGACGAACCATCAAACAGGCAAAGAGTCAATACAGGACTAAGATTGAATCGTACTACACCGGCTCTGACGCTCGTCGGATGTGGCAGGGCTTGAAAACTATTACAGACTACAAAGGGAAGCACAGCTGCAAGCTTCCCAGTGACACAAGCCTACCAGATGAGCTAAACCACTTCTATGATCGCTTCGAGGCAAGCAACATTGAAGCATGCATGAGAGCACAAGCTGTTCCGGATGACTATGTGATCACGCTCTCCGTAGTCGATGTGAGTAAGACTTTTAAGCAGGTCAACATTCACAAGGCCACAGGGCCAGACGGATTACCAGGACATGTACTCCGAGCATGTGCTGACCAACTGGCAAGTATCTTCACTGACATTTTCAACATGTCCCTGACTGAGTCTGTAATACCAACATGTTTCAAGCAGACCACCATAGTCCCCGTGCCCAAGGACACTAAGATAACCTGCCTAAATGACTACCGACCCGTAGCACTGACGTCTGTAGCCATGAAGTGCTTTGAAAGGCTGGTCATGGCTCACATCAACACCATTATCCCAGAAACCCTAGACCCACTCCAATTTGCATACTGCCCCAACAGATCCACAGATGATGCAATCTCTATTGCACTCCACTGCCCTTTCCCACCTGGACAAGAGGAACACCTACTTGAGAATGCTATTAATTGACTACAGCTCAGCGTTCAACCCCATAGTGCCATCAAAGCTCATCACTAAGCTAAGGATCCTGGGACTAAACACCTTCCTCTGCAACTGGATCCTGGACTTCCTGACGGGCCGCCCCCAGGGGGTAAGGGTAGGTAACAACACATCTTCCACGCTGATCCTCAACACGGGGGCCCCTCAGGGGTGCATGCTCAGTTCCCTCCTGTACTCTCTGTTCACCCATGACTGCATGGCCAGGCACGACTCCAACACCATCATTAAGTTTGCCGACGACACAACAGTGGTAGGCCTGATCACCAACAACGATGAGACAGCCTATAGGGAGGAGGTCAGAGACCTGGCCGTGTGGTGCCAGGATAACAACCTCTCCCTCAACGTGACCAAGACAAAGGAGATGATTGTGGACTACAGGAAAAAAAAGAGGACTGTGCACGCCCCCATTCTCATCGATGGGGCTGTAGTGGAACAGGTTGAGCGCTTCAAGTTCCTTGGTGTCCACATCACCAACAAACTATCATGGTCCAAACACACCAAGACAGTCGTGAAGAGGGCACGACAAAGCCTATTCCCCCTCAGGAGACTGAAAAGATTTGGCATGGGTCCTCAGATCCTCAAAAAGTTCTACAGCTGCACCATCAAGAGCATCCTGACTGGTTGCATCACCGCCTGGTATGGCAACTGCTCAGCCTCCGACCGCAAGGCACTACAGAGGGTAGTGCGTACGGCCCAGTACATCACTGGGGCCAAGCTTCCTGCCATCCAGGACCTCTATACCAGGCGGTGTCAGAGGAAGGCCCTCAAAATTGTCAAAGACTCCAGCCACCCTAGCCATAGACTGTTCTCTCTGTTACTGCACGGCAAGCGGTACCGGAGCGCCAAGTCTAGGTCCAAAAGGCTTCTCAACAGCTTCTACCCCCAAGCCTTAAGACTCCTGAACAGCTAATCATGGCTACCCGGACTATTTGCACTGCCCCCCCACCCCCACCCCCACCCCATCTTTTTACGCTGCTGCTATTCTGTTAATTATTTATGCATAGTCACTTTAACTCTACCCACATGTACATATTACCTAAACTACCTCAACTAGTCGGTGCCCCCCACATTACTGACTCTGCACTGGTACCCCCTGTATATAGCCTCCCTACTGTTATTTTATTTTACTTCTGCTCTTTTTTTCTCAACACTTTTCTGTTGTTGTTGTTTTATTTTACTTTTTTATAAAAAAATTAATGCATTGTTGGTTAAGGGCTGTAAGTAAGCATTTCACGGTAATGTCTACACCTGTTGTATTCGGCGCATGTGGCAAATACAATTTGATTTGATTTGATTTAACCAAAGAAGTAGCAGAGATGGTGCTATGATCAGGTCTGAAACCTACCTGACTGGTGTACATTTTAGAATACATTTCGTAGTTAAAAGGGATCTAAGTTGAGTATTTACCAAGGATTTTAGAATTTTTGCTTGGCAAAAAGTTTGGAAATGGGGCAATAATTATTTAGGTAACACAGGTCACCACCTTTGTGAAGGGGGAGTATATGGGCGGCCTTCCAGACCCTGGGGATGGTACCAGAAATAATTTTACGGTTAAAAATGTATTCTGCAATCAGAGGAGCAGAAATCTGCAGCAAGAAAGGATCAAGCAAATCAGCCCCAATTGATTAAAAAAATAAAATAATTTACATCAATCTTGCTTAAGGCGTCTAGCACATCAAAAGTAGAAAGTTGTTGAAATAAAAACAAAGATTTACTAGAAGTTGCCGGAACTTCCATTGAGCCAACTAGAGGCTGAGAGAGGGGCAGGCAGTCGACTGGTTGACCAGGGTCAATTAAACCACCATTTATTTCAAATAAAAAGCCTGCCAAGATAAAATACTGATTAAAAGCATCACTTATCTAATTTTTCTTAGTAATGATACCAGAGTCAGACACAATTTGCTTTGGCAGGGAAGGAGAGGGATTTC